>NC_092357.1:3796775-3829275 GCF_963676685.1 Mytilus edulis | reverse complement strand
TTAATATGTATGGTTCATGAGTAAAATCACTTTACGCATAATTCTTAATATAAGAGGGGCGAAAACTCCCTTTTATTGTTTACGCACCTTTGCAACCAAAATTTATAAGTTACGGCATGTCACAACTAACAATTTAGTAAAAAAAATTGTCGATATCTTATAAGGTTAATGAAAAAAGGTGAAAATAAGCCAAAATCAAAATTTAGAATTTGACCTTGACCTTTGACCTTGACCTAATTTTAATTTTTTTGGACCAAGGATCTTAAATCAAAAGACCCTAGGTCTCTATCACTTATAGTTTACCAGTTAGAAATGCATATCACTGATATCATATATAAAAGGGGGGATAACTCTCATATGGAGTCTCCGGATAGCTTCGGTTGAAATGAAACAGAACATCCTAAGGATATAACGAGCAATTTGGAAAAATAAATTTGTCGGTTTCTTATACGGTTGCGAAGGAGTAGTGGCCACAAGAAAAACAGTGTTCGGGGAGATAACTCTTACAAGGTACAGTTTTTTGTTACGCGGTGTCAGTTTCAGAAGCCTATTAACTGTTCGATATCATTTACCTTATATCTAAGCGATATCTTGTGAAACAAAAAAACAGCGAAGGAAAAAAAAGTTGGCGGAAGAAAAAAAAAAAAAATAATAATAATTAAAAACCAATTGTTCAAAGAACAATTGAAGGTCTTTCAACCAATAAAGATCTATTTTGATGTGAAAATATTAAGATTCAGTTGAAAATGTCAGTTGCTTTGGCTTTATGATATGAAAATATGAATTTGGAGCAAAGGTCAAAATCTAGAACGTCCAATTAACCTATGACCTTGACCCCAATTTCAAGGTCATAAACCAAGGATCCCAAATCAAAAGACCCTAGGTCAGTAGTATGTATGGTTCATGAGTAATATCACTTTACGCATAATTCTAAATATAAGAGGGGCAAAAACTCCCGTTTATTGTCTACGCACCCTTCCAATCAAAAATTTTAAGTTACGACATGTCGCAACTAACAATTTAGTAAAAAGAATTTGTCGAAATCTTATAAAGTTAATGAGAATAAGTGAAAATAAGCCAAAATCAAAATTTAGAATTTGACCTTGACCTTTGACCTTGACCTAATTTTCATTTTTTTGGACCAAGGATCTTAAATCAAAAGACCCTAGGTCTCTATCACTTATAGTTTACCAGTTAGAAATGCATATCACTGATATCATATATAAAAGGGGGGATAACTCTTATATGGAGTCTCCGGATAGCTTCCGTTGAAATGAAACAGAACATCCTAAGGATATAACGAGCAATTTGGATAAATAAATTTGTCGGTTTCTTATACGGTCGCGAAGGAGTAGTGGCCACAAGAAAAACAGTGTTCGGGGAGATAACTCTTACAAGGTAAAGTTTTTTGTTACGCGGTGTCAGTTTCAGAAGCCTATTAACTGTTTGATATCATTTACCTTATATCTAAGCGATATCTTGTGAAACAAAAAAACAGCGAAGGAAAAAAAAGTTGGCGGAAGAAAAAAAAAAATAATAATTAAAAACCAATTGTTCAAAGAACAATTGAAGGTCTTTCAACCAATAAAGGTCTATTATGATATGAAAATATTAAGATTCAGTTGAAAATGTCACTTGCTATTGTTTTATGATATACAAATATGAATTTCAAGCAAAGGTCAAAATCTAGAACGTCCAATTAACCTATGACCTTGACCTCAATTTCAAGGTCATAAACCAAGGATCCCAAATCAAAAGACCCTAGGTATGTATTATGTATGGTTCATGAGTAATATCACTTTATGCATAATTCTAAATATAAGAGGGGCAAAAACTCCCATTTATTGTCTACGCACCCTTCCAATCAAAATTTATAAGTTACGTCATGTCGCAACTAACAATTTAGTAAAAATATTTTGTCGAAATCTTATAAAGTAATTGAAAATAAGTAAAAATAAGCAAAAATCAAAATTTAGAATTTGACCTTGACCTTTGACCTTGACCTAATTTTCATTTTTTTGGACCAAGGATCTTAAATCTAAAGACCCTAGGTCTCTATCACTGATGGTTTACCAGTTAGAAATGCAAATCACTTATATCATATATAAAAGGGGGGATAACTCTCATATGGAGTCTCCGGATAGCTTCGGTCAAAATAAAACAGATCATCCTGAGGATATAACGAGCAATTTGGAAAAATAAATTTGTCGCTTTCTTTTACGGTTGCGAAGCCTTAGTGGCCACAAGAGAAACAGTGTTCGGGGAGATAACTCTTACAAGGTAAAGGTTTTTGTTACGCGGTGTCAGTTTCAGAAGCGCATTAACTGTTCGATATCATATACCATATATCTAAGCGACATCTTGTGAAACAAAAAAACAGTGAAGGAAAAAAAAGTTGGCGGAAGAAAAAAAATAAAAATTAAAAACCAATTGTTCAAAGAACAATTGAAGGTCTTTCAACCAATAAGGATCTATTTTGATATGAAAATATTAAGATTCAGTTGAAAATGTCAGTTGCTATGGCTTTATGATATGAAAATATGAATTTCAAGCAAAGGTCAAAATCTAGAACGTCCAATTAACCTATGACCTTGACCCTAATTTCAAGGTCATAAACCAAGGATCCCAAATCAAAAGACCCTAGGTCAGTAGTATGTATGTTTCATGAGTAATATCACTTTACGCATAATTCTAAATATAAGAGGGGCAAAAACTCCCGTTTATTGTCTACGCACCCTTCCAATCAAAAATTTTAAGTTACGACATGTCGCAACTAACAATTTAGTAAAAAGAATTTGTCGAAATCTTATAAGGTTAATGAGAATAAGTGAAAATAAGCCAAAATCAAAATTTAGAATTTGACCTTGACCTTTGACCTTGACCTAATTTTCATTTTTTTGGACCAAGGATCTTAAATCAAAAGACCCTAGGTCTTTATCACTTATAGTTTACCAGTTAGAAATGCATATCACTGATATCATATATAAAAGGGGGGATAACTCTCATATGGAGTCTCCGGATAGCTTCGGTTGAAATGAAACAGAACATCATAAGGATATAACGAGCAATTTGGATAAATAAATTTGTCGGTTTCTTATACGGTCGCGAAGGAGTAGTGGCCACAAGAAAAACAGTGTTCGGGGAGATAACTCTTACAAGGTAAAGTTTTTTGTTACGCGGTGTCAGTTTCATAAGCGTATTAACTGTTCGATATCATTTACCTTATATCTAAGCGATATCTTGTGAAACAAAAAAACAGCGAAGGAAAAAAAAGTTGGCGGAAGAAAAAAAAAAAAAAAAATAATAATAATTAAAAACCAATTGTTCAAAGAACAATTGAAGGTCTTTCAACCAATAAGGATGTATTTTGATATGAAAATATTAAGATTCAGTTGAAAATGTCAGTTCCTATAGCTTTATGATGTATAAATATGAATTTCGAGCAAAGGTCAAAATCTAGAACGTCCAAATAACCTATGACCTTGACCTCAATTTCAAGGTCATAAACATAGAATCCCAAATCAAAAGACCCCAGATCTGTATTATGTATGGTTCATGAGTAATATCACTTTACGCATAATTCTAAATATAAGAGGGGCAAAAATTCCCATTTATTGTCTACGCACCCTTCCAATCAAAATTTATAAGTTACGTCATGTCGCAACTAACAATTTAGTAAAAATATTTTGTCGAAATCTTATAAAGTAATTGAAAATAAGTAAAAATAAGCAAAAATCAAAATTTAGAATTTGACCTTGACCTTTGACCTTGACCTAATTTTCATTTTTTTGGACCAAGGATCTTAAATCTAAAGACCCTAGGTCTCTATCACTAATGGTTTACCAGTTAGAAATGCAAAACACTTTTATCATATATAAAAGGGGGGATAACTCTCATATGGAGTCTCCAGATAGCTTCGGTCAAAATAAAACAGATCATCCTGAGGATATAACGAGCAATTTGGAAAAATAAATTTGTCGCTTTCTTTTACGGTTGCGAAGCCTTAGTGGCCACAAGAAAAACAGTGTTCGGGGAGATAACTCTTACAAGGTAAAGGTTTTTGTTACGCGGTGTCAGTTTCAGAAGCGCATTAACTGTTCGATATAATATACCAAATATCTAAGCGACATCTTGTGAAACAAAAAAACAGCGAAGGAAAAAAAAGTTGGCGGAAGAAAAAAAATAAAAATAATAATAATAATTAAAAACCAATTGTTCAGAGAACAATTGAAGGTCTTTCAACCAATAAGGATCTATTTAGATATGAAAATATTAAAATTCAGTTGAAAATGTCAGTTCCTATGGCTTAATGATGTATAAATATGAATTTTAAGCAAAGGTCAAAATCTAGAACGTCCAATTAACCTATGACCTTGACCTCAATTTCAAGGTCATAGACTAAACATCTCAAATAAAAAGACACTAGTTCCTTAATATGTATGGTTCATGAGTAAAATCACTTTACGCATAATTCTTAATATAAGAGGGGCGAAAACTCCCTTTTATTGTTTATGCACTCTCGCAACCAAAATTTATAAGTTACGACATGTCGCAACTAACAATTTAGTAAAAAAAAATTGTCGATATCTTATAAGGTTAATGAAAAAAGGTGAAAAAAAGCCAAATTCAAAATTAAGAATTTGACCTTGACCTTTGACCTTGACCTAATTTTCATTTTTTTGGACCAAGGACCTTAAATCAAAAGACCCTAGGTCTCTATCACTTATAGTTTACCAGTTAGAAATGCATATCACTGATATCATATATAAAACGGGGGATAACTCTCATATGGAGTCTCCAGATAGCTTCCGTTGAAATGAAACAGAACATCCTAAGGAGATAACGAGCAATTTGGAAAAATAAATTTGTCGGTTTCTTATACGGTTGCGAAGAAGAAGTGGCCACAAGAAAAACAGTGTTTGGGGAGATAACTCTTACAAGGTAAAGGTTTTTGTTACGCGGTGTCAGTTTCAGAAGCGCATTAACTGTTCGATATCATATACCAAATATCTAAGCGACATCTTGTGAAACAAAAAAACAGCGAAGGAAAAAAAATTTGGCGGAAGAAAAAAAAAAATAATAATCAGAACAAAAACAATAGGTCTTTCAACTGAAAGGTTGAAAGACCTAATAATAATTAAAAACCAATTGTTCAAAGAACAATTGCAGGTCTTTCAACCAATAAGGATCTATTTAGATATGAAAATATTAAAATTCAGTTGAAAATGTCAGTTCCTATGGCTTAATGATGTATAACTATGAATTTTAAGCAAAGGTCAAAATCTAGAACGTCCAATTAACCTATGACCTTGACCTCAATTTCAAGGTCATAGACTAAACATCTCAAATAAAAAGACACTAGTTCCTTAATATGTATGGTTCATGAGTAAAATCACTTTACGCATAATTCTTAAAATAAGAGGGGCGAAAACTCCCTTTTTTGGTTTACGCACCCTTGCAACCAAAATTTATAAGTTACGACATGTCGCAACTAACAATTAATTAAAAAAAAAATGTCGATATCTTATAAGGTTAATGAAAAAAGGTGAAAATAAGCCAAAATCAAAATTTAGAATTTGACCTTGACCTTTGACCTTGACCTAATTTTCATTTTTTTGGACCAAGGATCTTAAATCAAAAGACCCTAGGTCTCTATCACTTATAGTTTACCAGTTAGAAATGCACATCACTGATATCATATATAAAAGGGGGGATTACTCTCATATGGAGTCTCCGGATAGCTTCGGTTGAAATGAAACAGAACATCCTAAGGATATAACGAGCAATTTGGAAAAATAAATTTGTCGGTTTCTTATACGGTTGCGAAGGAGTAGTGGCCACAAGAAAAACAGTGTTCGGGGAGATAACTCTTACAAGGTACAGTTTTTTGTTACGCGGTGTCAGTTTCAGAAGCGTATTAACTGGTCGATATCATTTATCTTATATCTAAGCGATATCTTGTGAAACAAAAAAACAGCGAAGGAAAAAAAAGTTGGCGGAAGAAAAAAAAAAAAAATAATAATAATCAGAACAAACCCTATAGGTCTTTCAACTGAAAAGTTGAAAGACCTAATAATAATAATAATCAGAACGAATACAATAGGTCTTTCAACAGAAAGGTTGAAAGACCTAATTAAAAACCAATTGTTCAGAGAACAATTGAAGGTCTTTCAACCAATGAGGATCTATTTTGATATGAAAATATCAAAATATAGTTGAAAATGTCAGTTCCTATGGCTAAATGATGTATAAATATGAATTTCGAGCAAAGGTCAAAATCTAGAACGTCCAATTGACCTATGACCTTGACCTCAATTTCAAGGTCATAGACTAAACATCTCAAATCAAAAGACACTAGTTCCTTAATATGTATGGTTCATGAGTAATATCACTTTACACATAATTCTAAATATAAGAGGGGCAAAAACTCCAATTTTTTGTCTACGCACCCTTTCAACCAAAATTATAAGTTACGACATGTCGCAACTAACAATTTAGTAAAAATAATTTGTCGATATCTTATAAGGTTAATGAAAATCAGTGAAAATAAGCCAAAATCAAAATTAAGAATTTGACCTTGACCTTTGACCTTGACCTAATTTTCATTTTTTTGGATCAAGGATCTTAAATCAAAAGACCCTATGTCTCTATCACTTATGGTTTACCAGTTAGAAATGCATATCACTGATATCATATATAAAAGGGGGGATAACTCTCATATGGAGTCTCCGGATAGCTTCCGTTGAAATGAAACAGAACATCCTAAGGATATAACGAGCAATTTGGAAAAATAAATTTGTCGGTTTCTTAAACGGTTGCGAAGTAGTAGTGGCCACAAGAAAAACAGTGTTTGGGGAGATAACTCTTACAAGGTAAAGGTTTTTGTTACGCGGTGTCACTTTCAGAAGCGCATTAACTGTTCGATATCATATACCAAATATCTAAGCGATATCTTGTGAAACAAAAAAACAGCGAAGGAAAAAAAAGTTGGCGGAAGAAAAAAAAAAAAAAAAAAATAATAATAATAATAATAATTAAAAACCAATTGTTCAGAGAACAATTGAAGGTCTTTCAACCAATAAGGATCTATTTAGATATGAAAATATTAAAATTCAGTTGAAAATGTCAGTTCCTATGGCTTAATGATGTATAACTATGAATTTTAAGCAAAGGTCAAAATCTAGAACGTCCAATTAACCTATGACCTTGACCTCAATTTCAAGGTCATAGACTAAACATCTCAAATAAAAAGACACTAGTTCCTTAATATGTATGGTTCATGAGTAAAATCACTTTACGCATAATTCTTAATATAAGAGGGGCGAAAACTCCCTTTTATTGTTTACGCACCTTTGCAACCAAAATTTATAAGTTACGGCATGTCACAACTAACAATTTAGTAAAAAAAAATTGTCGATATCTTATAGGGTTAATGAAAAAAGGTGAAAATAAGCCAAAATCTAAATTTAGAATTTGACCTTGACCTTTGACCTTGACCTAATTTTAATTTTTTTGGACCAAGGATCTTAAATCAAAAGACCCTAGGTCTCTATCACTTATAGTTTACCAGTTAGAAATGCATATCACTGATATCATATATAAAAGGGGGGATAACTCTCATATGGAGTCTCCGGATAGCTTCGGTTGAAATGAAACAGAACATCCTAAGGATATAAAGAGCAATTTGGAAAAATAAATTTGTTGGTTTCTTATACGGTTGCGAAGGAGTAGTGGCCACAAGAAAAACAGTGTTCGGGGAGATAACTCTTACAAGGTACAGTTTTTTGTTACGCGGTGTCAGTTTCAGAAGCGTATTAACTGTTCGATATCATTTACCTTATATCTAAGCGATATCTTGTGAAACAAAAAAACAGCGAAGGAAAAAAAATTTGGCGGAAGAAAAAAAAAAAAAATAATAATAATTAAAAACCAATTGTTCAAAGAACAATTGAAGGTCTTTCAACCAATAAGGGTCTATTTAGATATGAAAATATTAAAATTCAGTTGAAAATGTCAGTTCCTATGGCTTAATGATGTATAAATATGAATTTTAAGCAAAGGTCAAAATCTAGAACGTCCAATTTACCTATGACCTTGACCTCAATTTCAAGGTCATAGACTAAACATCTCAAATAAAAAGACACTAGTTCCTTAATATGTATGGTTCATGAGTAAAATCACTTTACGCATAATTCTTAATATAAGAGGGGCGAAAACTCCCTTTTATTGTTTACGCACCCATGCAACCAAAATATATAAGTTACGACATGTCGCAACTAACAATTTAGTAAAAAGAAATTGTCGATATCTTATAAGGTTAATAAAAAAAGGTGAAAATAAGCCAAAATCAAAATTAAGAATTTGACCTTGACCTTTGACCTTGACCTAATTTTCATTTTTTTGGACCAAGGATCTTAAATCAAAAGACCCTAGGTCTCTATCACTTATAGTTTACCAGTTAGAAATGCATATCACTGATATCATATATAAAAGGGGGGATAATTCTCATATGGAGTCTCCGGATAGCTTCCGTTGAAATGAAACAGAACATCCTAAGGATATAACGAGCAATTTGGAAAAATAAATTTGTCGGTTTCTTATACGGTTGCGAAGTAGTAGTGGCCACAAGAAAAACAGTGTTTGGGAAGATAACTCTTACAAGGTAAAGGTTTTTGTTACGCGGTGTCAGTTTCAGAAGCGCATTAACTGTTCGATATCATATACCAAATATCTAAGCGACATCTTGTGAAACAAAAAAACAGCGAAGGAAAAAAAAGTTGGCGGAAGAAAAAAAAAAAAAAAAATAATAATAATAATAATCAGAACAAACCCTATAGGTCTTTCACCTGAAAGGTTGAAAGACCTAATAATTAAAAACCAATTGTTCAGAGAACAATTGAAGGTCTTTCCACCCAATAAAATATATTTGAATGTTAAAAATAGCAAACCTCATTTAGAAATGTAATTTTCAGTGCTAAATGATAGTTTTGTGTATTCTAAATTTCAAAATATATACTTTTGCATATAATAAGTAGAAAAAGTAGCCACTTCCTGTTTACCAAATTTATTTCCAGTAGTTTTTCTAGATCATATGGCTTACAACACAAAGTTCCATAGTTTTATCATGCAGAAATTTAAAGTTAAAGCAAAGGTCAAAATCAAGAACGTCAAATCAAACCTTGACCACGATTTCAAGTTCATGAAAAATGGGCCTCAAATAAAGACTAAGTCTCTACTATATATTGTTAATGAGCTATATAACCATACAGCTAATACTAGATAACAAAGGGGCAAAAACTCCCAGTTAATGTCTACGTACCTTTTCAACTTAAATTTGAGAAACCTGTCACAACAAACAATTCTCTGAAAACACCAGATTCACATTTTTATTCTTTGCTGACTAATCATTATCAACTGTTTCACCTCATGGCATTTGCAATTTTATATATAAAACAATGCACAAGAGCTAAAACAATTGAGATCTAAATCTCTCTTCTCACTGCTAAGAAAAACTGTCTTGGAAATGTTGATTTTTATTCTGAAAAAAATAAATAACAATATTCATCAACACTTTTTCCATTTTTTAAAATGATATGCTGATGCATAATATCATTATTCAAAGTTCAACAATTTTTGAATCCTCAAATTTGAGCCATTGATTGAAAAGGTGAGACTAAAACACAACATAATGAAAAAAAGCATTAAATTAATAAATAGAAACACCTAGACTGATTGTTGTTTGCTAAACATGCTGCTGCAAATATTTCATGCATATTCAGCAAGACCAAACACTGTTCATTGGTCACTGCCAGAGCCCTGTTTGTTATCAGCACCAAATCATGCGTTAGTGCTGATATCCGCCTCCTACGACGGGGACGAAGGGTTGGACTTTAGGAGGCATTATTTTTTTTTTTTTTTTACATTATTTTTAACATTTGAAATCGAAATTAAAACAAACCTGTTTTTCCTTTAACATCTTCATATTCAAATCTTTGTTTGGTCTTCAACGTTTGAGTACTATTCTAAGTGCCTCATGGTAGCTGTAATATGTGGGAATCATTGCAACAGATATATCAGGACATCCTCTGACATACACATGATCAATTAGTGTACCACCCTCTGTTGTTGGACTATTGACAAGCTGGTTGAAACCTTTTGATTGCATGAAATTTAATACTGTATTACATTCTTTTAAAATATCTTGATTAAAATCACCAATGATTACAACTTTTTCTGATAATATTTGTAACTTGCAGATTAATGTCGCCAAATTCTCCAAAAATTTTCCGACATTATACTTCTGAGTTCTGTAGATCGTAGCAACTAAAATATTTTCAGTTGTTATCTTGAAAACTATACATTCCAAGTTTGAGGCCAAGTTGCATAGTTCAGTTTCTGATGAATGCTTATAAAATACACACACGCCACCATGCTGCATTTCCTTCAAAGATGAATAGTAAGAGTCGTCATTTTCAAAAGCTTGAGATCGCGGCAAATGAAAACCATCATATCCAATCATTTCAAAGCAAGCAAATTCCTGATTAGCCCAGGTTTCAGTAAGACAAATGTAATCGACACCTATAAAGTCTGGATTTTGTTTGAGATCTTCTGCATGAGTCTGCAAACCTTGAATATTGTGATACATTATCTGGACAATATCTGTCTGTTCCTCTCTTTCATCCTCAACTTCAGGTAAAAATCTTGTCATTTCTGCAACACCCTTTACAATATCAGGATCACAGAAAATTTTCTTGTCAAGTTTTTCAGATTCTATGCTTTTAATATGAAGACCTGATTTTGAGGTAACTCTGCTAAGGGCAACGTATGCTTGACCATAAGTGAAACATTTATTTAAATCAACAACACATTCTTCAACTGTCAATCCTTGAACTTTATGAATAGTGCAAGCCCAGGCTAGTTTCAATGGGAACTGTTTACGTACACAGGTGCTTAAGGGAATGTCTTCACTTGAAGGCTTTAAACCAACACAGCGTTTTCCACAGATGATTTTTTGTAACTTTGCATTTTTTCCAACTCTTTCATTGTCAAAGAAAACAAATATGGCACTTGGGAGTGAATTAACTGAGTAGTCTTTTATAGAAATTACTGTTCCCATTACTCCATTTACTAAACCATCTGTTGTGTCTTCATTCTTGATAAGCATTACTCTTGCTCCCTCAGCTAAAAGAATAGATATTGGAAGACAGACATCTGACTTTGTACAATGGACTTTTTTTAGGGTCAATTTTCCTGATGTTTTGTTTTTTTCATAGTCTTCTGCTTCAATTAGTTTTGGTTCTGAACATAATTTCAATATCATCTCCTTGTTAAAAGTATCAACCTCTGCATTTGTAGAGTATATGTGCAAGGCTTCATCGTGTCCATCATCTAAACATCTTATCAAAGTTCTCATATCAAAAGAAGTCAATTTTTCATTTTTTTGTTTAACACGTAACCTGTTTAAAAGTTCTGCAAACAAGCTATCCTCGCGTTGACGCATAATTTCATCCAACTCAGCAATTTCAAATAAATCATTCCAAAGGTGATTTGAGGGATTAGAGGGGTCGTTTACATATAATTTGTCTACCCTTTTTGTTCTTACTGGTGGCAGCTGATAAAAATCGCCAACAGCAATTATTGAAACACCTCCAAATAAACAATTATCTGGTCTTTTTTTCACTTGTCTAAGCCGCTCATGAATGAAAAACAACAATTTCTTGTTGACCATTGAAATTTCATCGATTATCAGGATTTGCAAATTTTCTAACTTTGTTCTGAGTGAATTTATTTTGTCTTCACTTAGAGTTGCATGATCAGCTGAAAGTGATTTGAAAATTCCAAGAGCACTGTGAATCGTCAATCCATGAATATTAAATGCAGCTGTACCAGTTGGAGCTGTTAACAATACTGTTAGATCATCTGGATTCTCTGAAGTTTGTGCTAATATTCGAGTTGCTTCATATTGTATACACTTGATCAAGTGACTTTTACCCGTTCCAGCTCCTCCTGTTATGAATACATGTAAAGGCTTTGGTATTTTTCCAGTTGCTTTCTGAATGCACCAATCTCTCACTTTATAGAGAATTCGTCTCTGCTTCACATTCAAACTTCTGAGTCTTGGAATAATTTCATTTTTTGTGAGGGAAACTGACAGCAGATTAGTTCCAACAGATGATGAGCTTTTTGCATTATTCAAATCTGGTATTGTTGCTTCTGACAAATCTTCTTCAATTACACTTGTTTCTTTCCCTTCATCAATACATTCTCTTCTGTTCAGTTCTGATTCTGGACATAATTCACACCATGCATCTTCTTTTGGATCTGTGTCATGCAATTGATTTTCTGCATCCTCTAACTCTTGACCAGTTTTCACAAAATCTGCCATGTTTTTGATAACAATTTCCTTTACAGAAGTCAAAGTATTATCCCCTGTAAACTTAACTCTACCACAAGTGAAGAAATTTTCATATGTATTAAATAGTGGAGGTTTTAACTGTTCATCATGCCTGTATGGTAAAAATAGTTGCAATATGCTTTGGAAGTATTTCTCAGGAGAAGTTTCCTGTGAGAAACGTGGATATTTGATAACTGCAGGTGAGGTTCTTGTGCGCTTTCTAATATGTCCAAGGTTGCCTTCAAGTTTGAAGGTTGTTTCTTCATTAATTTTCTGGGGTAACTGTGACTCTAGTAACACACTGTATTCTGAACCAAAACTTGCAAGGCACATTTTGATAAACATAGCAATGTGTGGTCTACCTTTATACCTATCAACTATATTGTTCATCCAAATTTTATTTTCATCATCATTTTCATCTTCACTGTCATTGTTACTCCTTTTCCTGTTGGAAGATTTATAACTTTGTTGTTTCTCAAGGTCTTTTAGAGGAATGCTCATTCTACATGGGTTTTCACCAACAGGTATAAATTCTACTTTCCTAGAACATTCTCTTAATCTTAATCCAGTAACTCTAAAAACAGCTTCTTGTGCACTAACCTCTCTATGATGAAGGTATGAAGTTCCAATTTTTTTCATAGTCTGTTGTGCATTTAAATTTCCTTCTTCAGCTTCATTTTTGGTTTGTTGGAGGAGTAATCCTAGCTCTCGCTCAGATTTACTTATGTAACTTATAATGTATACAACACAGGAAAATGCATCTAAAATATATTGTATGTCCATGTTTGCATTCCAAGCCCTTAATAGATGTGGATTATACTGATTGGTGTAAATTTCATTTGGCTCACGTTTAAGAACTACTGTGTTTCGATTGGTGATGAAACGAAAATACTTTTCAAAGCTTTCTTGAGTAAGACCTGACTTATTGAAAATTTCAGATACATCTAAGTTTTCATTTTCATGCTCTTTTATAACTTTCCACAATCCAGACAATATTTCCTTTGCTACTTTTTCGTCTTTTTTAGTATCCTTATCTGGTTTACTTGGTTCAGAGATGAATGTTTTAGTCGAAGGAGGTCTTGGGAAATTAAAACGACATACTGTTCCTTTTTTCTTACAGGTTTTTGAATGATTTTTGCTGTGTTGGTGTACTGCCATTACAATGTCATGTAATTCTTTATCTACCTTTTCATCTGGTATCTCGCATGTAACATACTTGTCAATAAAACTCATAACTTCTTCATTGTCATCTTCACCATATTTTGGAGCATTTTCAACCCAAAACAAACAATGGGTGTGAGGAGAACCTCTTTGTTGAAATTCAACTCTGTAAAAATAGTCAATTATTTTCCCGATTGGTTCAGCTTCTGACATGATAACATCCTTTAGAAATGTATTGAATCTATTATTAAACATTCTTGCTGCTGTAACAGGATTGCTACAAAGAACTTTACATTTTTCATCCCATGTCATATTTTCAGTATTTCTCATGTCACCCTGTTGTTTTAAAATTGTATTAACAATTTCAGACCATCTGAAGTCTGCTGAAGAAAAAGAACAGAAGAATGTTGGCACACCTAACTGTCTGATCATTGCAAATATATCTTTCTGTGAGCTTTGCCAGTATGGGGGAGTTCCTCTAATAGGTTTTAAATATTTAATGGCTTCCTCTTTTTTAAACAACTCTTTCAAGGTTTCCTTATTGCACAGCATTTCTCCAGTAATTTTATTTCCCTCTTTAGAAAAAGGGCATTCTTTTCTGAGAGATATCTGTACATTTGAAATCACACTGTTGAGTTCCGTTAAATATTGACTGAAAAATATGTAGGATGTATCCCTCGCAAATCTATTTTCAACACTCATCAATCGAAGATTAAAGTACCTTCCAATTGTCAGTTTTTCATCACGGATTTCATCAAATGTATTTTTACCGGTTGGAAAATGTACAGGAAAAGTTTTAGCTTCAATTCCTGATTCTTGGAGAACACTAAGAGGACTGTTATTTTCTGCTGGAGCAATGTTAAAAACTTGGTCAAAGCATAAATCTAAAGCCTCTTGTCCAATATCAGCAGGTTGTAAACAAGTATCTAACTGAACACCACGTAATCTATCATCAATGTAGCTAACAGGTTCGCTTTCAATATCTTTTTCATTGCCTGTTGTAGAGGACGTTGTTTTAGTTTTTTCTTCCTCTTTTTTGTTTTCACTCACTAGCTCAGTAACATCAGATTCTGATTCATCATTAACTACTTGATCATCATTTACTTCAGGAATTGGATTCATCCATTCTTTGTTGATAGCCACTTCTTTATACCATATGTTTTGATCCTTTAAATTCAAAAGTGCTTGCTCTAAATGGTTTGGTCTTACAAATTGATATTTGTCATATCCTTTGTAGCTAAGCTTTCTCTTTAACTTAACTTTCAGTAATAGACTTTCATTTTCAGATCGGGGTAATATAGAAGTTACTTTTTTCAAATCAGATGGCACACACACTACAGGTCCGTGAACCCCTTTTTGTCCTCCTTTTGGTAAAGCCATTATTTTCATAAAAGGAATGTTCTGGGCGATAAGTTGTTGCTCGATTGAATTAAGCTGTTTTAACTCTACTGGAACATCTTCTAGTAATAGACTATTTGAAAAGGAGTCTGCAGGTATTTTACCTTTCAACATTTTACGATGACAAGTATAACAGATCCACAGACTTGTTCTACATGTTCCTTCAAAAGCACAATTTGTCTTACAATCATCTGTACATTTGTGTTGGTATTTATCTGTTGTAACTAAATCAAATATGGAATTATCATAATTCTCTTTCTTGCAGATCTGAACCTGTTTTTTAAAAAACAACCTCAAACAACAAGCACAAACACATTCTGGACCTTTAGTAACTTCAACTTTAAATTTTCTTATAACCTCATTTATTTGCTTGTTTTTTACCTGAAGATTTTCACGACGTACTGATGTTTGTTGTTTAATCTTAATTCTGTGTGCATCATCATTTGCATACTTGTGTATACTTTCTTGTTTCACATGTTCCTTGTGCTTTTCATCCGTTTTATACTTGTGTATACTTTCTTGTTTGACATGTTCCTTGTGATTTTCATCCGTTTTATACTTGTGTATACTTTCTTGCTTCACATGTTCCTTGTGCTTTTCATCTGTTTTATATTTGTGTATACTTTCTTGTTTGACATGTTCCTTGTACTTTTCATCCGTTTTATACTTGTATATACTTTCTTGTTTCACATATTCCTTGTGATTTTCATCCGTTTTATACTTGTGTAAACTTTCTTGTTTGACATGTTCCTTGTGCTTTTCATCTGTTTTATACTTGTGTATACTTTCTTGTTTCACGTGTTCCTTGTGCTTTTCATCTGTTTTATATTTGTGTATACTTTCTTGTTTGACATGTTCCTTGTACTTTTCATCCGTTTTATACTTGTATATACTTTCTTGTTTCACATATTCCTTGTGATTTTCATCCGTTTTATACTTGTGTAAACTTTCTTGTTTGACATGTTCCTTGTGCTTTTCATCTGTTTTATACTTGTGTATACTTTCTTGTTTCACGTGTTCCTTGTGCTTTTCATCTGTTTTATATTTGTGTATACTTTCTTGTTTGACATGTTCCTTGTGCTTTTCATCTGTTTTATACTTGTGTATACTTTCTTGTTTGACATGTTCCTTGTGCTTTTCATCCGTTTTGTACTTGTGTATACTTTCTTGTTTCACATGTTCCTTGTGTTTTTCATCTGTTTTATACTTGTGTATACTTTCTTGTATTACATGTTCCTTGTGCTTTTCATTTGCTTTTTACTTGTGTATACTAGCTTGTTTCAGCTTTTCCCTGTACTCATTGTCATCTTTATATTTCTCAATTCCTGCTAGTATTAAGATATTTCTGTAATCTTCATCTTCTTCATATTTCTGAATACCTACTTGTATCAAATTCTCTCTGTATGTTTCATCTTCTTTATATTTCTGAATACCTGCTTGTATCAAATTCTCTCTGTATGTTTCATCTTCTTTATATTTCTGAATACCTGCTTGTATCAAATTCTCTCTGTATGTTTCATTTTCTTCATATTTTTTAATACCTGAACATATTTTTTTTGAACGTATTCCTTCATTCTCCTGATATTTTCTTTTAGAATTGTCTATCTTTCTAGCTCTAAATTTATCATCTGTCATGTACCTGATCCTTTCTTTTTCATTTTTTAAGATTTTTGATTCAGTATCGTTGAGAAAGTCAACTTTTTGATTTTCGTCAATTTTCATTTTCTTTGTTGATACCTCAGATTTCCTTGACATGTCATATTCATGTTCTTGTCTAGATTGTAATCCATTTGGTGATATAGTCTTTTGTTTTACAGCTGTGACAACTTCATAATGATTGACATCACTATTATGTTGAAGATAAATTGCTTGATCATTGACACAATTATTGCTGTTTATTTGAGATGAAGAATATCTAATCCATGTACCATTAAAAAAAGTATAAATGTCTGTTTTAAGGAGGTCAGCACAAGCTACTATTTCCAGTTCAGTTCCCCATACATTATTTTCTTTCATTCTGAGAGTTTGTATATGCTCTTCTACAGTTTTAAATCTTGGCTGTAAAAATGACTTGAAAACTTCTGCATTTCTTATCAAATGATCAACTATTGCCCTTCGTATGTCTCCAAAATATTCTTGTCTATTAGAGAGTGAATATGAAATGGCTCGAAATAAGCAATTTCCATCACCTGTGATAGTCTTGCAAGCAGTTGGTTGGCCTATGTTATAAAAATTTGTAGATTTCTGTTTGGATATTTTCTTGATTGGTATATTAACAAATTTACAAAGCTTCCTCTTTAAAAGTGTATTCAAGGGTATGAAATCATAAAAACATTCTGCTGTAGATAATATCTCAATATCAGATTCATCATCATTAATAACCTCATTAATGTGTACTTCGTTAACGTTCTCAATGTCATTACTGCTAATGTTAAACTGGAGTATTTCTGGTGATATATTGCTGATCTGAGTAATATATTCTTGACTTTTAGGAATCTCATCTTTGTTTACAGTTTCTAAAATTTCAGACAATCTAAATTCCCTGGTGATTAATGGTTTAAGCCTTTCGGAAAGTTCATCGTTAGTTTTGATCTCAGGTTCTTGTCCAAAAATACAAATACTGACTCCTGTCACTTCAAACCATTGATTATGACTTGCACCAGCCATCATGTTGCAACAGTACTGGTATAGGTGATCCAGATCGCTTAACTTTAAAAGTAAACTTTTACCATCGCTGTCCTTGAAGCCAAGCTTATTTCGTGCATGAGAATCAAACAAAAATAAATCTTGATTATGTTTCAAGGCTAAAAAAGTAGTGTCATATGCACATATGAAGCAAGCATCATAGTCTATGAGAGACTCTTGTAAAGCTTGGTCTAAAGGTAAAGAATTTCCAAATTCACTAAAATCTATAGTCCCAGAAGTATCTACAACAGCTGTAATTGATTCTTTTCTTAATATTTTCAGTAATGTTCCTGACATGTCAATCATGTCTGGTAGGTCTGATACAAGTAAATGAATATTATCACCATGAATACGGCTATATATTTTGTTTCCATCTATCAAAACATTGTCTAAATAAATCTGGTTCCAATCATTTAGATCTTTAAGTTTACTATGGGCCAGAGCTGATAAACAGTTTGCAACACATTGCTTCCCACTGTTAATTCCAAATCTGATATCTCCTTGATGAAAACTACCTTGAACTACCAAATTATCAAAAAGTGATCTACGAGCCTCTATAGTGTTTTCAGGTATTGTTCTTTTGTTCCTTTGACTATACAGTTTCAGCAAATTGTCATCTTGTTCAAATTCTAAAAAATCGTTAAAATCCATCTGTATATTTTCTTTTTCATTAATTATGCTCCCAATCTTCTTTAAGAATTCAAGTCTATTTGTGTGTTCATTTTCTGCATCACTTGATTTTTTTTCAAAGTTAGTACCCAATTGGATTGTATCATTTAAATTTGAAACCATTTTTTCTTTTAAATTGTATGTGCTTTTAGAACTCTGTTTTGATTTCCTTGATCCATAGCCCGGATTTGTTTTAACCTTTTCATTATCCAGAGTTCTATTAACTTCATAATCCACATTTGTTCCATTTGATTCAATAGCATAATTTGTTTCAACAGATTCAAAATCCAGATTTATTATAACTGATTCGTTATCCAGATTATTTTTAATTGATTCATAATCCAGATTTTTTTCAACTGATTCATAATCTAGTTTTGGTGTAAATGATTCAGGATCTACTTTTGATTTCATTGATTTATTAAGTTTGATTGATTTAGCTTTTTGGTTTAATTTTATTGATATAGTTGATTCAGATTTGATTGATTGATTTGATTCTGATTTGATTGATGGATTTAATTTGATTGTTTCAGTATCAAAAGGACAGTTTATAGAGTTGACACTCTGATCATTGTTTGTAGGACAGTTTATAGAGTTGACGCTCTGATCTTGTTCTATAGGACAGTTTATAGAGTTGACGCTCTGATCTTGTTCTATAGGACAATTTATAGAGTTGACGCTCTGGTCTTGTTCTATAGGACAGTTTATAGAGTTGACGCTCTGATCTTTGTTAGTAGGACAGTTTATAGAGTTGACGCTCTGATCTTGTTCTATAGGACAGTTTATAGAGTTGACGCTCTGATCTTGTTGTATAGGACAGTTTATAGAGTTGACGCTCTGATCTTTGTTAGTAGGACAGTTTATAGAGTTGACGCTCTGATCTTTGTTTGTAGGACAGTTTATAGAGTTGACGCTCTGATCTTGTTCTATAGGACAGTTTATAGAGTTGACGCTCTGATCTTGTTCTATAGGACAATTTATAGAGTTGACACTCTGATCTTGTTCTATAGGACAGTTTATTGAGTTGACGCTCTGATCTTTGTTAGTAGGACAGTTTATAGAGTTGACGCTCTGATCATTGTTTTTAGAACAGTTTATAGAGTTGATGCTCTGATCAATATTTATAGGACAGTTTATAGAGTTGACGCTCTGATCTTGTTGTATAGGACAGTTTAAAGAGTTGACGCTCTGATCATTATGTATAGGACAGTTTTGAGAGATGACGCTCTGATCATTATTGATAGGACAGTTTTGAGAGATGACGCTCTGATCATTATGTATGGGACAGTTTAGAGAGGTGCCGCTCTGATTGACCGTGGAGATGAGGTTCTTGTCATCAGTCTGCTTAACTCTTCTCTCTCTCATTCTATCTCTTTTCTCTCTCCTTTTTGTCAAATCACTTTTGTTTTTACCTCTACGTGGCATTGTCTAAAAAATAAAACAAAAACCAAAGTCAAAAACCTTGACATCAACTATTAGAGAATTAGAATGAATAAAATAGAGTAAAATTCCTGGAATATCAATTCATTGTATAATCTAACAAGCAAAAAAATAATGCCATAGGAAAATTCACCAAGCATACCTTTGTAACAATCATAGCCAAGGTTTTGTGTGTTAAAGGAACACTTTTACCTGTAATTGTTTAATTTTTAGACATTGTAACTTGGATGTAGAGTTGTCTAATTGGCAATAGTACCACATTTTCATATGTCTATGAGCTATGGGATACAGAGTACAGACAGGAGAAAGGAACCTTTATTAAACATACAAAAATTCTGTATTTGGTACTAAGCATGTGATAAAATAACATCAATATTCAGTGTGAATTTCAGATATCAATTGATTGATGGATTTAGTTTTATTGTTTCAGTAGAAATTATTAATTCAGTATTATTTGGACACTTTATTATCATTAGTATCATCTCCTTAAATGCAACTTTTTAACAACAGAAAGCAATAAATACTTAGATAAAAAATTCACAAACAATTGTAATATTCTTAAGTTCAGGGAACTTATGAGTACATCTGAACAACCTAAGCTATGAAAATTTGTGCAATTTTATTAGAGTTATGAATGATCAAGCTGTTTATCAGCATAAAGTATATATAAATAGAATAGACACCATAGAAGTAACTTCAAGACTATCTTCAAAAAATTGTATAGCAAATACATCAAGATGTAAACATAAATATCAATTCATATGATACACAAGCAAGCACATGCAATGGTGTAAGTAAATTGACAATTTTTCTAGGTTTGATTTCATGTCATAATATTAATAAATAAAAATGTATATAATCGTTTTTTATGTTTTTAAGATTATTTACAAATTAATATCAAAACTGACTGCTAACAATGAGTATTTCACAATTTCACTTTTAGAAAGTTTTGAAACAAACAGATAATTGTATTTGAATTTTTGTCAACTATATTACTAAATCAAATGTTCCTTCAACATCTGAAAAAGCTGTATTAACTTACCACAACTATATCAGTTCTTGATACAAATAATCTTTTTTAGTTGGATTCAAATGTAAGCAAAAACCTCTGTCACTCCAACAAGTTAGAACTGAAGAAATACCTGTAAAAAGAGGTGTTATTAGTACACGGTACTTTACTTTATCATGTTTTATCTTTTTCAAATTTTATTATTTTCAACCAAGATTTTTAAAAAATCAATTTATTTTTATTTGATTTTTTCTTTTTTTTAACATCTATAACAATAACTGTTTAAAACATGAGACTCACTAGTACTTGAGCCTGTACCACACACCTAAAAATAAAATCAGCTAATGAGGACCTTTAATTAAATTTCTGGGTTGCTTGTACTTACATGACATATGGTGAGTTTATGCACCCATATTTTTTATAACCAATTTTCAAATTATAAGGATGAAATTTCTTTAGTTAACATGGTCATGGACCAGATATGGGGGTTAAGTGCTTTGAAATCTTAATAAGCTTACCACAATGTTAACTATATGTTACAAAATGAAGGTAACCAGCTTTACTTTTAGCTTCAAATGTAGTCAAAATATAGTCAAGAGCCTTTGCCACTCCAACAACACAAACTGATGAAATACCTGTAAATAGTATTAAAACATGTAGCAGTGTTAACAACAACATAACATGTTGATCATTTTTTACATTGATGTATAAACCAAATCTTTTATTACATAGCCTTAACATATATTGAGATAAAAACAAATATATTGTATTCCTGGCTTTAGTTCAATGGCTTATTCCGAATTATTTTAACACAAAATCATAACAATTACTGTATAAAACAAGAGCACACACGCTGGTGTATCTCGCCTGCATTACTCAATGTAATTTCATATTTTTCAGGACAAAATTATGGTCCTTAAATATTTGCTAAGATAATCAGTTTTTCACCTTTTTTTTTGTTATGCTTAAAGATATTGATTTGATAATTGGTTTATAGTTTTATCATGACAAGTTGCAGATTTTGTTCTAGTCTGATGATTTTGTGCAGAGTTATGGTGCTTGGACTAAAGAAAATATACTGAAATAATCAGTTTTCACAATTATTTTTCGTCTTGCTAGAAGATATTGATTTAATATTTGTTTAATATAGTGTACATATAGTTGTCAGTTTATTTTTCAATTTAGTTGTTCATCTGGTATCTTTTGCCCCTCTTTTACATCATGTTTGATGTTTTAGCTCAAATTAGAATTTTGTTCCAAAAATTGAATTTTTAACCAGAAATGGACTACAATGTATGTATTGCCATGCAATACTCACACAATGTTTGTTATATCAAATTCTATACAAACCCTATTCTGCTATTTTACAATCCAAAAAGGCAGAAGATCTACCTTGAGTGCTTTCATATCTGAAAAAATATATTAACTTACCAATGCTTACTATATATGTTCCAAAATCAAATAAACCAGCTTTAACGGTCAGCGTCAAATTTAATTGAAAACTGATGTCACTCAAAGTATTGCCTGCAAATAGAAGTGTTATCATTACAGTCAGTTGCCTGTATTCGGTTGAGAACTAAAAAATATACAATTTTTCAATTTATAAAGGGACTGAACTCTAGAACAGTTTAAGTGATGCCACCAAAATTCATACTAGATTTGTGTTTTGTGGTAATATGCATCATGTATAAGTTTGATACAATTGGTTGAGGCAAACTCAGTGTTACAGCTAGATTTAACTTAAGTTAGAAAACAGAAACTTAAAATTTTGTAATTTTTACATTAATAAAGGGGGATAACTCTAAAACAGCTAATGTGACGCCACCAAAATTCAAACTTAGTCAAGCTTTTGCAAGGTGGCATAAAAATATATTTGTATTTTGACTCCCAATGACTAATTTTACGGTCCCAAGTTTAACAAAACATTAAAAATTCATTATCTATCTTCATGATCTTGAACTATGTGTACACATACAATGTATGTCATGTATGTCAAAACATGACCTTGGGATTTACAAAATGTAAATGGATTGCAGAGTCATGAGAGATGATCAGATTATAGACATGTAACTAAATTTCAAGTAGCTGACTACTGTATTGATGTATGACATTATCTTTCAAAGAGCCTGTGTCGCTCACCTTGGTCAATGTGAATAGTAAACAAAGGAAACAGATGGATTCATGACAAAATTGTGTTTTGATGATGTGTTTGTACATCTTACTTTACTGAACATTCTTGCTGCTTACAATTATCTCTATCTATAATGAACTTGGCCCAGTAGTTTCAGTGGAAAATGTTAGTAAAAATTTACAAATTTAATGAAAATTGACTATAAAGGACAATAACTTTTTAGGGGGTCAATTGACTATTTTGGTTATGTTGACTTATCTTTAGGTCTTACTTTGCTGTACATTATTGCTGTTTACAGTTTATCTCTATCTATAATAATATTCAAGATAATAACAAAAAACGGCAAAATTTCCTTAAAATTACCAATGTAGGGGCAGCAACCTAACAACAGGTTGTCGGATCAATCTTAAAATTTCAGGGCAGATAGATCTTGGTCTGATAAACAATTAAACCCGGTCAGATTTGCTCTAAGTGCTTTGGTCTTTGAGTTATAAGCAAAAAACTGCATTTTACCCCTATGTTCTATTTTTAGCTGTGGCCGCCATCTGGGTTGGATTGCTGGATCACCAGACACATTTTTTAAACTATATACCCCAAAGATGATTGTGGCCAAGTTTGGATTAATTTGGCCCAGTAGTTTTAGAGGAGAAGATTTTTGTAAAAGATTACTAAGATTTATTACATGTATGAACTAGAGGCTCTCAAGAGCCTGTATCGCTCACCTGATTCTACTTGGGTTTTTGAAATCATATAAAAAAATATAAAATTTGGCTAAAAGTGACAACACAACCTCATTTATAAGGAAAGGAACATGTTTAATTTCATTCAAAAGTCCCCCACTGGCGGCCATCTTGGATGACGGATCGGCTACAAAGTAACAACACTTGGTCAGCACCTCATAAGGAACATTCATGCCATGTTTGGTTTTATTCCATTCAGTGATTCTCTAAAAGAAGTCATTTGTATGCATTTCCCATAGGGTCCTATGTTAAACTAAGTCCCCTGCTGGCGGCCATCTTGGATGATGGATCAGCTACAAAGTAACAACACTTGGTCAGCACCTCATAAGGAACATTCATGCAATGTTTGGTTTTATTCCATTCAGTGGTTCTCTAAAAGAAGTCATTTGTATGCATTTCCCATAGGGTCCTATGTTAAACTAAGTCCCCCGCTGGCGGCAATCTTGGATAATGGATCAGCTACAAAGTAACAACACTTGGTCAGCACCACTATTAGGAACATTCATGCCATGTTTGATTTCATTCCATTCAGTGGTTCTCTAAAAGAAGTCATTTGTATGCATTTCCCATAGGGTCCTATGTTAAACTAAGTCCCACGCTGGCGGCCATCTTGGATGATGGATCAGCTACAAAGTAACAACACTTGGTCAGCACCACATAAGGAACATTCATGCCATGTTTGGTTTCATTCCATTCAGTGGTTCACTAGAAGAAGTGATTTGTATGCATTTCCAATAGGGTCCTATGTTAAACTAAGCCCCAAGCTGGCGGCCATCTTGGATGATGGATCAGCAACAAAGTAACAACACTTGGTCAGCACCTCATAAGGAACATTCATGTCATGTTTGGTTTCATTCCATTCAGTGGTTCTCTAAAAGAAGTCATTTGTATGCATTTCCCATAGGGTCCTATGTTAAACTAAGTCCCCCGCTGGCGGCCATCTTGGATTATGGATCGGCTACAAAGTAACAACACTTGGTCAGCACCCCATAAGGAACATTCATGCTATGTTTGGTTTTATTCCATTCAGTGGTTCTCTAAAAGAAGTCATTTGTGTGCATTTCCCATAGGGTCCTATGTTAAACTAAGTCCCCTGCTGGCGGCCATCTTGGATGATGGATCGGCTACAAAGTAACAACACTTGGTCAGCACCCCATAAGGATAATTCATGCTATGTTTGGTTTTATTCCATTCAGTGGTTCTCTAAAAGAAGTCATTTGTATGCATTTCCCATAGGGTCCTATGTTAAACTAAGTCCCCGGCTGGCGGCCATCTTGGATGATGGATCGGCAACAAAGTAACAACACTTGGTCAGCACCTCATAAGGAACATTCATGCCATGTTTGGTTTCATTCCATTCAATGGTTCTCTAAAAGAAGTCATTTGTATGCATTTCCCATAGGGTCCTATGTTAAACTAAGTCCCCCGCTGGCGGCCATCTTGGATGATGGATAGGCTACAAAGTAACAACACTTGGTCAGCACCTCATAAGGAACATTCATGCCATGTTTGGTTCCATTCCATTCAGTGGTTCTCTAGAAGAAGTTCAAAATGTAAATTGTTAACGACGACGACGACGACGGACGACGCCGGACGCCAAGTGGTGAGAAAAAATGATAAAAAATTTACTATAAAGGGCAATGACTCCTAAAGGGGTCAACTGACCATTTCGGTCATGTTGACTTATTTGTAAATCTTACTTTGCTGAATATTATTGCTGTTTAAATTACAGTTTATCTCTATCTATAATAGTAATAATTACTGTATATTCAAGATAATAACCAAAAACAGCAAAATCCCTCTTGTAATGAAAAAATAAGTTACAATTCTATCCGAGGCCGACAATTCAATGTTTCCTGCTATTTTAAAAACATTTATATCCATCATGTCCATGTCATCTGATTTCTTTTTAGAAGAACATAAAAATAAATGTTTGCAACAAACTCTGATTTGACAGACCCAAATTAAACATGCCAAATTTTGCAGAATGTCCCTTTTATTTTATTTGGAAAGTTCCGTCAAATTTTACTGAGTTTAATGCAAAAAATATATTTTATATTGCGATAAGAGGGTGGTTACAAATTAAGGATTAATTCCTGTAACGTGTTTTGTCATTTTTATTTCATGTGCAGCAGTCCATTATTCACTGTCATGACTGTATTTTTGTGAAATCCGTATAAATTTCTACATGCAAGACATGTTTAATTGTTAATTCATCGTGAAATGGCAATCTTATTTCATGTTCTTTTGTACAGATACCCCCTTAATGCGCCTCCTTACAGGAGGCATATTACAGAGAAATCAGCTAAACATTTTAATAAACATAATGATACAGCTGTAAATTCACTCTGAAATTCCAACTGAAAATATGAGATTGGTGTTTTGATGTCAATTTAAGGTAGGCGTCAAGGAAAAAAAGTATAAATATTAATAGCCTTTCTAGACGTCATAATGATTTGCATTGATTCCGACAATCAAATTCATGCCAAGTTAAAAATAAACAAAATCTATTATGTACTAACAGTAACAGGAATGAAAACAAACATAATTGTGTGATCATGTTTGTACAACTGTACAGGGTTCAAATCAGGTAATAATAGTTTTGACTGACTCAGACATACATGTACAGACCTATGGCAACTATAAAAGGTAAATTATAATTTCAGTGGCGGTGACCAGAAATAATTTATGAAATATCTGGTCAAATAAATTAGCCTCACAGAGGGTCTCATTTGGGTCTAAGCGTGACGCGGGATAGTCGATTTTTTGTAAGCGTAACATGTGAAAGTCAAATTATTATGCTGTGGAATTGGTAAAGCAAGTCGAGCGGGACACGGGAAATAACAAAACAATAATAATTGCTTATGTCAGAGCTCCAGATAAGAATTCACAAATTGGGTTTTTTACCCACCATTTTCTTATACAATTGGGTGATAAAGTTTTTTAATTGCATTATCAATTCATTTTCACCCCTCATGTTAATATCAAATTGGGTTTTCACCACCAAGCTCCTTAATGTATTGGGTTTTTTCATCAACACAATATTGAATATTTAGGGAATATCAACCCCAGATTTTTTTTCCATCTTAAATATGTTTCTTTCTTTGGATAAACGCCGAGAAGATCGAAATGTTTTCAAAAACATGCGTACCTATTAAGCAACGGAAAACTCTAACAGGGACCCATTTCAGCTACTTGATGCAGGGATCTATTTTTAGAACGAAAGGAAATTTCCAATTATAAATGTTATGAAAATAGTTTACGCGACGACTGTAAACAGATAAGGGTAAATAACGCAAATGGTAGCCAATAAAAGGGTTGAGAACTCATGGTTTTGGCATATAATTGGGTTTTCCTTTGAATTAATTGGGTTATTGAACCCTGCAATGTGCAATTGCATTGGGTTTTTTATTATTTGTATTGCGTGATCACGCAAATATGCAGCTTATCTGGAGCTCTGCTTATGTAGTACAGCTAGACACAGGAATCTGACAAAACAGCACCTGGGTTTCGGGATCAAAACTCACAATGAGACCCCGCACAGACTCACACTAGGGACAGGCACTTTTTTTCAATACACTGATACATGTAGTTCGACCTCCCAAATTAACATGTTTAACCCGGCCGCATTTTTGCACCTGTACCAAGTCAGGAGCCTCTGGCCTTTGTTAGTCTTGTATTATTTTAACTTTTAGTTTCTTGTGTACAATTTGGAGTTTAGTATGGCGTTCATTATCACTGAACTAGTATATATTTGTTTGAGTGCCCGCTGAAGGACGACTCCAGGTACGGGAAATTATTTCTCGTTGCATTGAAGACCTGTCGGTGACCTTCTGCTGTTGTGTGCTCTATGGTCGGCTTGTTGTCTCTTCGGCACATTCCCCATTTCCATTCTCAAATTTATTGTGTTTATCCTTCTTTGGTGAAGTCATGTATACAAATTATTTTGTCAAATTATGGCAAATTATGTGTACATGTATGTTTACCTGGTCAGTGTCACTGTTGAACGACAAATGACGATACTCTCAGTCTGTTTTATTTAAATACGTGGTTTATACCAGAAAATTCTATTCAAAACAGCTCGAAGTCTACCATCCAACACTTTTCAATAATAAATATCAATATCATGAACGAAAGAATCTCAAAATCGTACAACATGCACCGGAAATGGTAGGAGATGAGTTCGTACCTTGTCTGGGTATGAGGTCCGTTCGTACCTCTTCTATTTCGTACCTTATATTGAATGTCCTTTTGTCTTTTGCCTATCTTTATTGATGTCATAATTGCTGTTCCAAATGAACAAATATTGTATAGCTATAAGGGAGTGGATGTAGGTTAACATTATAAAGAGTAGAGAATGATGACATGATAAATATATATGGTTAATGAGTAATATCACTTTAGGCATACTTCTGAATATAAGAGGGGCGAAAACTCCAATTTTTGTTTATGCATCCTTTTAACCAAAATTTATAAGTAACCACAAGTCGCAACTAACAATTAAGTAAAAACAATTTGTTGATATCTTATAAGGTTATTGAAAAAGAGTGAAAATAAGCCAAAATCAAAATTTAGATTTTGACCTTGACCTTTGACCTTGACCTAATTTTCATTTTTTTGGACCAAGGATCTTAAATCAAAAGACCCTAGGTCTCTATCACTTATGGTTTACCAGTTAGAAATGCATATCACTTATATCATATACAAAAGGGGGGATAACTCTCATATGGAGTCTCCGGATAGCTTCGGTCAAAATTAAACAGAACATCCTGAGGATATAACGAGCAATTTCGTAAAATAAATTTGTCGTAATCTTTTACGGTTGCGAAGGAGTAGTGGCCACAAGAAAAACAGTGTTCAGGGAGATAACTCTTACAAGGTAAAGTTTTCTGTTACGCGGTGTCAGTTTCAGAAGCGTATTAACTGTTTGATATCATATACCATATATCTAAGCGACATCTTGGGAAACAAAAAAACAGTGAAGCAAAAAAAAGTTGGCGGAAGAAAAAAAAAAAAAAAAAAATAATAATAATAATAATTAAAAACCAATTGTTCAAAGAACAATTGAAGGTCTTTCAACCAATAAGGATCTATTTTGATATGAAAATATTAAGATTCAGTTGAAAATGTCAGTTGCTTTGGCTTTATGATATGAAAATATGAATTTGGAGCAAAGGTCAAAATCTAGAACGTCCAATTAACCTTTGACCTTGACCCCAATTTCAAGGTCATAAACCAAGGATCCCAAATCAAAAGACCCTAGGTCAGTAGTATATATGGTTCATGAGTAATATCACTTTATTTACGCATAATTCTAAATATAAGAGGGGCAAAAACTCCCGTTTATTGTCTACGCACCCTTCCAATCAAAAATTTTAAGTTACGACATGTCGCAACTAACAATTTAGTAAAAATAATTTGTCGAAATCTTATAAAGTTAATGAGAATAAGTGAAAATAAGCCAAAATCAAAATTTAGAATTTGACCTTGACCTTTGACCTTGACCTAATTTTCATTCTTTTGGACCAAGGATCTTAAATCAAAAGACCCTAGGTCTCTATCACTTATAGTTTACCAGTTAGAAATGCATATCACTGATATCATATATAAAAGGGGGGATAACTCTCATATGGAGTCTCCGGATAGCTTCGGTTGAAATGAAACAGAACATCCTAAGGATATAACGAGCAATTTGAATAAATAGATTTGTCGGTTTCTTATATGGTCGCGAAGGAGTAGTGGCCACAAGAAAAACAGTGTTCGGGGAGATAACTCTTACAAGGTAAAGTTTTTTGTTACGCGGTGTCAGTTTCAGAAGCGTATTAACTGTTCGATATCATTTACCTTATATCTAAGGGATATCTTGTGAAACAAAAAAACAGCAAAGGAAAAAAAAGTTGGCGGAAGAAAAATTAAAAAAATTAAAAACCAATTGTTCAAAGAACAATTGAAGGTCTTTCAACCAATAAGGATCTATTTAGATATGAAAATATTAAAATTCAGTTGAAAATGTCAGTTCCTATGGCTTAATGATGTATAAATATGAATTTTAAGCAAAGGTCAAAATCTAGAACGTCCAATTAACCTATGACCTTGACCTTAATTTCAAGGTCATAGACTAAACATCTCAAATAAAAAGACACTAGTTCCTTAATATGTATGGTTCATGAGTAAAATCACTTTACGCATAATTCTTAATATAAGAGGGGCGAAAACTCCCTTTTATTGTTTACGCACCCTCGCAACCAAAATTATAAGTTACGACATGTCGCAACTAACAATTTAGTAAAAAGAAATTGTCGATATCTTATAAGGTTAATGAAAAAAGGTGAAAATAAGCCAAAATCAAAATTAAGAATTTGACCTTGACCTTTGACCTTGACCTAATTTTCATTTTTTTGGACCAAGGATCTTAAATCAAAAGACCCTAGGTCTCTATCACTTATAGTTTACCAGTTAGAAATGCATATCACTTATATCATATACAAAAGGGGGGATAACTCTCATATGGAGTCTCCGGATAGCTTCGGTCAAAATAAAACAGCACATCCTGAGGATATAATGAGCAATTTGCAAAAATAAATTTGTCGGTTTCTTGTACGGTTGTGAAGATTACGCGATAACAAGAAAAACAGTGTTCGGGGAGATAACTCTTATATGGGAAAGATTTTGGTTACGCGGTGTCAGTTACAAAAGCGTAATAACTGTTCGATATCATATACCATAATCTCTAAGCGACATCTTGCAAAACAAAAAAATTGCGAAGGAACAAAAAGTTGGCGGAAGAAAAAAAATAGTAATTAAAAACCAATTGTTCAGAGAACCATTGATGGTCTTTCCACCAGTTAAGACCTTTTTTATATAAAAATATTACAATTTGGTTTAAAATGTCAATTTTAGCGCCAAATGACAGCTTATTGAACGCTTATTCAAAAAAATATATGGTTTCTATAAAAAAAATATATCGAAAAGGGCGATAATCTTTTACTTCCGGTTTAAAAAGTTTACTTCCGGTATTGTTTGATAGTTTACTTGACACTGATTCCAAAAATATATGGTTCTATATACTTTTACATTGATTTAGTACAAAAAAAGCTACTTCCGGTTTATAAAAGGTCACTTCCGGTTGTGTTTTTTAAGGTCACATTGCTTACAACTTAATGCAAAAAGTCCCATGGCTTTATCATGTGTACATATGAGGTAAAAGCAAAGGTCAAAATCTAGAACGTTTAATTAGCATATGACCTTGAGCTCAATTTCAAGGTTATAAACCAAGGACCTCAAATCAAAAGACTTTAGTCCTCTACTTTATATTGTTAATGAGTTATATTACCATACGTATGATATTAGATATAAAAAGGGGGAAAACTTGCGTCAAATGTCTACGTACCCTTTCGACTAAAATTTATGTGTTACGACATGTCGTAACCAACAATTGTGTGAAATTATTTTGTCGATATCTTGTATGATTTCTGAAAATAAGAGATAACAAGCCAAAATCAAAATTTTAATCATGACCTTGACCTTTGACCTTGACCTCATTTTGATTTTTTTGGACCAAGGACCTCAAATCAAAAGACCCTAGGCCTCTACCACTTATGGTTTTCCAGTTAAAAATGCATATTACTTATATCAAATATAAAAGGGGAAATAACTCTCATATGGAGTCTCCGGATATCTTCGGTCCAAATAAATCAAATCATCCTGAGGATATAACGAGCAATTTGGTAAAATAAATTTGTCGGTTTCTTATACGGTTGCGAATATGAAGCGATCACAAGAAAAACAGTGTTCGGGGAGATAACTCTTACATTGAAAAGATTTTGGTTACGCGGTGTCAGTTTCAAAAGCGTATTAATTGCTCGATATCATATACCATATATCTAAGCGACATCTTGCGAAACAAAAAAATTGTGAAGGAACAAAAAGTTGGCGGAAGAAAAAAAATAATTATTAAAAACCAATTGTTCAGAGAACCATTGATGGTCTTTCCACCAGTAATGATTTTTTTTATATGAAAATATTAAAATTTGGTTTTAAATGTCAATTTCAGCGTCAAATGACAATTTATTGTACTCTGATTCCAAAAATATAAGGTTTCTATACAATAAGATATAAATAAGGGAGATAATTTTTTACTTCCGGTTCAAAATATGTTACTTCCGGTACTGTCTTATAGTTTACTTGACGCTGATTCCAAAAATATATGGTTTTACATACTTTTACAATAATTTATTACAAAATTTATCTACTTCCGGTTTACTAAAGGTCACTTCCGGTTAGCTTTTTCAACGTCATACTGCTTGCAACCTAATGCAAAAAGTCTAATAGCTTTAACATGAATACATATGAGGTAAAAGCAAAGGTCAAAATCTAGAACGTTAAATTAACATATGACCTTGAGCTCAATTTCAAGGTCATGAACCAAGGACCTCAAATCCAAAGACTCTAGGTCTTTACTTTATATTGTAAATGAGTTATATTACCATACGACTGATATTAGATATAAAGGGGGAAAAACTCGCAGCAAATGTTTACGTACCCTTTCGACTAAAATTAATGTGTAACTACATGTCGCGACTATCAATTATCTGAAAATATTTTGTCGATATCTTGTAAGATTTCTGAAAATAAGAGATAACAAGCCAAAATCAAAAATTTAATCATGACCTTGACCTTTGACCTTGACCTCATTTTCATTTTTTTTAACCAAGGACCTCAAATCAAAAGACCCTAGGCCTATGTCACTTATCGTTTACCAGTTAGAAATGCAAATCAGTTATATCATATCCAAAAGGGGGGATAACTCTCATATGGAGTCTCCGGATAGCTTCGACTAAAATTATTCATTTCATCCTGAGGATATAACGAGCAAT
>NC_092357.1:3774275-3776775 GCF_963676685.1 Mytilus edulis | reverse complement strand
CGTCAAATGTCTACGTACCCTTTCGACTAAAATTGATGTGTTACGACATGTCGTAACTAACAATTGTGTGAAAATATTTTGTCGATATCTTGTATGATTACTGAAAATAAGAGATAACAAGCCAAAATCAAAATTTTAATCATGACCTTGACCTTTGACCTTGACCTCATTTTATTTTTTTTGGACCAAGGACCTCATATCAAAAGACCCTAGGCCTCTACCACTTATGGTTTTCCAGTTAAAAATGCATATCACTTATATCAAATATAAAAGGGGAAATAACTCTCATATGGAGTCTCCGGATAGCTTCGGTCAAAATGAATCAAATCATCCTGAGGATATAACGAGCAATTTGGTAAAATAAATTTGTCGGTTTCTTATACGGTTGCGAAGATTAAGCGATAACAAGAAAAACAGTGTTCGGGGAGATAACTCTTACATGGATAAGATTTTGGTTACGAGCTGTCAGTTTCAAAAGCGTATTAATTGTTCGATATCATATACCATATATCTAAGCGACATCTTGCGAAACAAAAAAACTGCGAAGGAAAGAAAATTAGGCGGAAGAAAAAAAAAAATAATAATCAGAAGAAAACCAATAGGTCTTTCCACGGAAAAGTGGAAAGACCTAATAATCAGAAGAAAACCAATAGGTCTTTCCACGGAAAAGTGGAAAGACCTAATAATCAGAAGAAAACCAATAGGTCTTTCCACGGAAAAGTGGAAAGACCTAGTTAAACTGTCAATTGTTCTTGAACAATTGAGAGGTCTTTCCTTTCGTAATGTAAAAACATGTTCCAACAGACGTAGAATGTATTGAAATATTAGATATAAAAGGGGTCAAAACTGTCATCAAATGTCTACGTACTCTTTTGACTAAAATTTATGTGTTACGACATGTCGCAACTAACAATTTAGTAAAAATAATTTGTCGATAAGTTATACGGTTTTTGAAAATAAGTGAAATTAAGCCAAAATCAAAATTTATAATATGACCTTGACCTTTGACCTTGACCTTATTTTTATTTTTTTGAACCAAGGATCTCAAATCAAAAGACCCTAGGTCTCTATCACTTATGGTTTATCAATTAGAAATGCATATTCTTATATTAAACATAAAAGGGGGGATACCTCTCATATGGAATCTATATACGGCTTCGGTCAAAATAAAACAGAACATCCTCAGGATATAACGAGCAATTTGGAAAAATAAATTCATCGGTTTCTTATACGGTTGCGAAGCCTTAGAGATAACAAGGAAAACAATGTTCGGGGAGATAACTCTTATTTGGGAAAGTATTCGGTTAAGCAGAGTTGGTTTCAATAGCGTATAAACTGTTCGATATCATATTCCAAAAATCTAAGCGACATCTTGTGAAACAAAAAAACAGCGAAGGAAAAAAATTAGGCGGAAGAAAAAAAAAAATAATCAGAAGAAATCCGATAGGTCTTTCCACGGAAAAGTGGAAAGACCTAATTAAAAACCAATCGTTCAGAGAACCATTGATGGTCTTTCCACCAGTTAAGACCTTTTTTTTAATATGAAAATATTAAAATTTGGTTTTAAATGTCAATTTTAGCGTCAAATGACAGCTTATTGAACGCTTATTCCAAAAATATATGGTTTCTATAAAAAAAAAGAAAAAAAGGGAGATAATCTTTTACTTCCGGTTTAAAAAGTTTACTTCCGGTATTGTTTGATAGTTTACTTGACACTGATTCAAAAAATATATGGTTCTATATACTTTTACATTGATTTAGTGCAAAAAATAGCTACTTCCGGTTTACAAAAGGTCACTTCCGGTTGTGTTTTTAAGGTCACATTGCTTACAACTTAATGCAAACAGTCCCATTGCTTTATCATGTGTACATATGAGGTAAAAGCAAAGGTCAAAATCTAGAACGTTTAATTAGCATATGACCTTGAGCTCAATTTCAAGGTCATAAACCAAGGACCTCAAATCAAAAAACTCTAGTCCTCTAATTTATATTGTTCATGAGTTATATTACCATACGTATGATATTAGATATAAAAAGGGGGAAAACTTGCGTCAAATGTCTACGTACCCTTTCGACTAAAATTTATGTGCTACTACATGTTGTAACTAACAATTTTATGAAAATATTTTGTCAATATCTTATATGATCTCTGAAAATAAGAGATCACAAGCCAAAATCAAAATTTTAATCATGACCTTGACCTTTGACCTTGACCTCATTTTCATTTCTTTGGACCAAGGACCTCAAAACAAAAGACCCTAGGCCTCTAACACTTATGGTTTTCCAGTTAAAAATGCATATCACTTATATCAAATATAAAAGGGGAAATAACTCTCATATGGAGTCTCCGGATAGCTTCGGTCAAAATAAATCAAATCATCCTGAGGATATATCGAGCAATTTGGTAAAATAAATTTGTCGGTTTCTTATACGGTTGCGAATATTAAGCAATCACAAGAAAAACAGTGTTCGGGGAGATAACTCTTACATTGATAAGATT